>NC_135232.1:675156977-675166977 GCF_051348905.1 Ranitomeya variabilis | reverse complement strand
ATACTTATACACACATATATATATATATATATATATATATATACACACACACACACGCACATACATAGTATCTTTGTATTGCATTGTGCAGTGATTATGATCACTATATGCTTAATCCCATGTTCTATATTATCCTACCCATACTTTCCCTTTTGATAATAGATAGGTGCCTATATTTCCTCAGTCAGTGCAGTCATCAGTAATCCTAAAATCTTCTGACCTAACCCCAAACTTATGTGTGAAAACTTAGAAGTGTCCATCTGTGTGTAGTATATGTGTAGGTTGCTGTGCATCCAGTGACTGGAGCTGCTGTGTGCTGCCTGATTGTCCTTCTGGAGCAGCAGTAGCCTCCTTCCTCCTTCCCTCCTTCCCTCCCCCTGTTGTTGTTTTTTTTCCCCCCTCTGGCTTAGAAGTGTCAATCACCTTCCTTCTGCCATTGGCTGGAGAGTTTGCGTCAAAAAGTTGCCAGTGAGGCTCCTTGTCTGCAAATGTTCTCCAGAGAGGGACAGAGCCTGAGCTCTGAGCGAGTAGCACCCAGGACCCTCCTCCTGCTCCCCCTTTGTATGTGGAGGCTGAAGAGGGAGATCACAGCTTTTAAGCTTCTAGTTTGCTCTGAGTCCTCCCAGGAAGAGAGTTTTTTTGTTCTTTCCTTTCTATTAAACCAACTTGGTTCGGGATAAAGACCCTTCTATATTTGCAAAGCATTTGAAGGGTAAGTTCATATTTAATAGCAATCTATTTATTTACAAAATGTCTATTTATTTTTTATATAAATTATCTGATTGGTTTTTAATTAGAATCGCTCATACATACATAGAAGCAGCTAGATCTATAAATTAAAATATGTCTTCGCTTAATTAACAAAGAGCCAATTAAGGTATAATCCCAAATACAGAATATTGGGTACACATTGCTGCCTTCATGGCCCCGATTTACCAATATTCATTTACATGGCATCCAACAAAGAGCTAATACACAATATACCAGTAGACAATGCTAGATGTAACGAATCCACAATCACCCCGTATATATAATAATGAAAAGGAGGTTTATTAAAATAATAAACTGATTAATTAATAGGAGGCTATCAATTTAGGATCCTGATAATTATATCAATATATATCCTCCAAAATAGAGAACCAGGTTATGAATTCGTTCAGGTATCAATGAATGCACAAATCCTAATAATACTTTACATTATGTTACCAGATTAATTAACCACTAGTGATGAGAATTACCTGCACATAATAATAAGAATACTTAGTAATGTTTAGAATTTACCTATTAGGTTTGCAATAACCAACCTCCTCCACCAAGGATCCAGTCCAGGCTATACATAGAAGTCCATGTAAACTCCATTCTTTTTTTTTTTTTTTTTTGTAAACTTAAATCTGTGTCTTCATTGAGATAATACACAAACAGTGCTAACCAGATAATTGAGGAGGCGGGGAGTCTCATCCCCTTTTTCTCTCTCTCATTCTCTGGGAAATCAGGGGGGTATTTTATTTCCTACATAAAGCAGAAATAAATATTGGTTGCTCAGTAAATTCATGAGTGGATTTTAATGATCGGTGTTAATCTACAAATAAATAGTATTAAACCTCCAGTTTCCCATTTATCGACAAACTGGTTTCTTCTTCAGTTTCAGATCAATAAGCTTGTACAAAGGAAAAAAACATTAGATTTTACTTTAAAAAAAATCAACAAAATCTGCAAATAAACCTATAGAATATGGATGAAACATATCTAGCTTGTTTAATTTTCTATTTTTGTATGATTACACCCCAAAAAATGCATCTTGAATGTGCACGAGTCCTGATGACAGATGTTACAGGCAAGAGCAGATGCTATGAGATAATTAAAGAACAAATAATTACACAGCGAGTGGTACAATGTTTTACTGTATGAAAGCACAATATTTATTTTAGCAAAAAGTCCATTTTAAGAAAGAATTGGGCGTTATATTTTTATGTTCTAATATTGATTTTAATTTTGTATCTATTCTTATTTTTCTATATTTTTTACCATCTTTATATTTTATATGTCAATCATTGTGACTATATATATATATATATATATATATATATATATATATATATATATATATATATATATATATATATAATTGGTATTGTGCTGTTCCACTTATATATGTATATATATATATATATATATATATATATATATATATATATATATATATATATATATGTTTATTAGATAGATAGATAGATAGATAGATAGATAGATAGATAGATAGATAGATAGATAGATAGATCGATCCCTAGGAAGAAAATATATAGTTTGACATCTTTAGTGCTATAATGGTAATGATACAATGACGATATTAATTGTAATGCAGTCCCAATATTTAACAAAAACACCAATATTTGGGTATTGTCAGTAATTAAAGGGAAGGTTGAAAAACTGGTGTCAGAGATAAAAACAAATGATGTCACATTGTCAAAGTGTCTATAAATTCATCCTCCGGGGTCTTGTGCACTTAGTTGTGTTCTGTCTTTTCTTATTGTAGAAGCAGCATGTTTGGGTGTATGTGTTTTTGTTTCTTAGCTATCATGCAGAAAATTAATCAGCCCCAATGCTTTGCATGGCGTCCTGTAATTAGGGAACTTGTGCCACTCAGATTATCTCGTTAATTTATCAAGAAAACATTTATTATAATTAATTCTTGGGCGAGGTAATTATTATTGAGCGACTGGTTAGGGGGAAGTAGTGACAGATTGCACTTGTGGAACCGTTTACTGAACTTAGGCAAGTGGGGAGAGAAGGGGGGACTGTCTAAACTATGGTGTCTGGACAGTTAGGAAGCTCCCTTATTAATAATAATTTATAATAAATGCATTCATAAGTGCATACAGATCTAATCTGAAAAATGCAATAGTTGTCATTATTATTATTACTACTGAATATTGTAAAAAATATAACAAATATATTTGCATAATAATTATCTATATAGACACACATGTTACCAGACCAGAAGTACAGATATGAATAGTACAATTCAAAGCCAAAACGAATCACATTTTAGTTTGTTTTTGTGTTTTTTTTTAGTTTATCATGTTTTTAGTTTATCTTGTTTACAGACTAAAACAATTATAGCGTTCAATTAAAAAAAAATCAGTTTCAGAATGTATACATTTTTAGACATATGCTAATATTTAATTTATAATAATTTATTACCATGTGTAATTATGGCTTTACTTCACTATGAATTCTTACCAAACAAAAGTTATTTGTAAGGTTAATATATTAAAAACTAAAAAGTTCTTAATTTTACTAGCTTTTTTTCATTTCCTTGTGTTTTAATATTTACATTTCTAAAAAAAAGAAAGAAAGAAAAAAGTTATATTTAAATTGCATTTTTTTTTTCTTACAAGATAAAACATTACTTTAACGTTTCAATTTAAAAAAAAAACCGCTTATATGTAGATCATCAAATGCTTATCAGTATTAGGTACAAACGTAAGTGTTGTGTATTTTGGGTGCTGGGATAAGATAGTGATGTTTTCCTGGCTCTAACATTTGTACAAGTTTAGAAAATGTGCACCATTGTCATCCACGATTGTCCTTTAATTGCAAATTTAAAGTGCTGTTTGTTTAACTTTTACACTTATAATCAACATTTTTTTTTAACGACACCACAAAATCATTTGCTTACCTGTAAATCTAATTAGGATAAAGTACTAATTAGGTGAAAATGGCTTCCAATGATGATCTTGCTTAAAAGTCAAATTTGTGGTTTCCTCAAAAGTTCCCATTTCAACAGCAATACCAAGCAGCAGAATGCATTGGGTAATTAACATGAATGCATTTTCTAATAGGCAGCAGACTGGGCTGAAATTGGTTTCCTGAATTGTGTCTTTGTTTGTTACCCAAAAGGCTTTGTTTTCCCCCATTATTTATTTAGCCATGGAGTCCTTTGTCTCTGCAAATGGCCCCAATCAAGTTTTTGTTTGAGACAATTAGGCAGTGCTAGCCAATGGGTCTTATGCAAATGGCTACACTGGTTGTGTTGCACTGGAAGGCGTGTTGTATATAGGCATGGGTTGTAACTTTTATTTTTATGGACTCGATCTAGTCAGCATCCCCCCCTTAGTCCATAGGGCAGCTTGGGGGTCTAGGAGTCTAAGACCATGTGCAATAGTCTAGTGAACCTCACACACCAACATGTCACCATAGGCAAAGGAGCTTGCCTTACCTCCCTCCCCCATACACACTCAAATAAATAATCCAACTCCCATTAATTTATAGAAAACTGCACCAAAACGCAAGAGAGGATCCTTGATCTCTACCACAACCTGCTGCCACCACCACCTCCGTCACCACGATTCCAGACTGCTTTGCCATCTGTGCTCCAAGCCAAGATACTAGCATGATGTCTTATCTCAAGCAACCACCTTATGCAGTCAATGGGCTCAGTCTTACTACCTCGGGGATGGATTTGTTGCATCCGTCTGTGGGATATCCTGGTAAGTAGTGATTTAACCTGAACCTCAGGATCTAGATTTGAAGGGAAATAAGGGGTAGTAAACCAAGAGTAAACTACATCTTAAGTCATCTAACAAACAATATATATATTTACAAATATATTGAAGTTTAATGGGGATCGAAATTTGTGACTTTCTATACAATTTCTATACAATTTTTTTCATGTGACTTTCTATACATTTTTTAAAAAATATTAGTCAGTTATTAGTTTTAAAATCCCTCATATTTATCAGTGTTTTTTTTTATTTAATATGCCACTGTGCATTTTAATTATTCTGGTAAAGAAAAAAATATTAACTTACAAAATACTTAATTATTTTTCCCCAAATCCTCCACAAACATGCTTACCTTTTAGATAATGACATTTTCAATTATTTTCTAAGACATTATTTTAGGTATATATATATATATATATATATATATATATATATATATATATATATATATATATAATATATATACATATACACACACACACACACACATGTATATATATTTATATATATATTAGCTGTTAAAGTAATTTTACCATAGTATGTGGTTGGAGGAGCATTTATAAAGTTTACATCAACCCCGTTTTCCACGCTAAATACAAGTGAGCAAAAATGAAAAAGTTTAGCCACTATTGGAAAAAACTTCTGCAGTTGATCTCTTAGGATATGATGCAATAATTGTCCTTTTTCGAGATTGTATAAGACCAACCTAACGATCAATAGCTATGTTTTCAGCTACCCCAAGAAAACAAAGGAGGGAGCGAACAACCTTCACCAGAGCGCAGCTTGATGTACTTGAAGCACTTTTTGCCAAAACGCGTTATCCTGACATCTTCATGAGAGAAGAAGTCGCTTTAAAGATCAATCTGCCTGAGTCCAGAGTGCAGGTGAGGCTCTTCACCCTCATCTTCATTGTCACTACTTTGCCCTTTTCTCTACCTGTATATGTATAGATCTACTTTGGAGATGTTTTTTTCCCCTGATCCTGGAGCATCCTTTGCTCAATTATTGCAAGGTTTCCTTCTGAGCTGATCCTTTAGTATGCTCTGCAGCAGAGATCTTCAACCACCTGCAGTTCTTCCTTGTAGACTTTGCTTCTCGGTTTGCATGTCTCTCTGTCCTCAGGTGTTATACTTAATTAATTTTGGTTGTTTTTTTATTTTAAATTTCAAGGTGTGGTTCAAAAACCGTAGAGCTAAATGCCGCCAGCAACAACAGCAGCAACAGAATGGAGGTCAGAATAAAGTAAGGCCTGCCAAGAAGAAGACATCTCCTGCTAGAGAGGTCAGCTCAGAGAGTGGCACCAGTGGTCAGTTCACCCCACCTTGCAGCACCACTGTGCCAGTGATCTCCAGCAGTACTGCCCCAGTGTCTATATGGAGCCCAGCTTCCATATCTCCTCTTTCTGACCCTCTTTCTACATCATCCTCCTGCATGCAGAGGTCCTATCCAATGACATATACCCAAGCTTCAGGCTACAGTCAAGGATATGCAAGCTCAACGTCTTACTTTGGAGGAATGGACTGTGGATCTTACTTGACACCTATGCACCATCAGCTCCCAGGACCTGGAGCTACACTAAGCCCTATGGGTACAAATGCAGTAGCCAGTCATCTTAATCAGTCTCCAGCTTCACTGTCCACCCAAGCCTATGGAGCCTCAAGTTTGGGTTTCAACTCTACTGCTGACTGTTTGGATTATAAAGATCAAACAGCCTCCTGGAAGCTAAACTTCAATGCTGACTGCTTGGATTATAAAGACCAGACATCATCTTGGAAGTTCCAGGTTTTGTGAACCCTCAAAATTTGAACTTTTGTTTTTCTTTGTGATAAAGACACTTGGACTTTCCATATTGAGCCATGACTTGGTTGAAGAAGACAAAGACATTTTTACTCTCCTCCACAGAAAAATTCCTTGCTCGCTTTTTTTGTTCTGGAGTTGGAATCCCAACAAACTTCTCAAAATAAGGACATCTATTTATCCTGTGTCTCGATACATTCGTGATCACTATAGTTTTTAGCAAATGTGTTGGATGAAAGGTTTTTAAAATGAAGACCATTTTCGCTCAGGCAGTTCATTATCTCTCCAAGCTCGGGGTCCAGTTAGCACCCATAGCGGTGCCCAGTGTTAGCTACCAATTGGCATGGCCATGTGACAACTAAGATGGCACTGAACGCTTCAGGGCTGAGTGAATTGTGCTTGCTGATTGTCATAGATGCACTACTTTATTTAAGAAAAAAATAATAATGTTTATAAGGAGTCATTATGTAGTTTTTAAAAGACAATCAGTGTGTGTCTTACATAAATGGTCAATCTGTGTTTTTTTTAATTCTGTGCTAGACTTCAAAGCTGTGATCTCCTGTATTGTATGCAACTGTGATCTCCTCCTCAGTAGGAGTTCAGCTGTAATTTCATAGGCTGTAATGATAAAATAAAATCAGAGCCAATGTAACCCCCCTCCCCTACCCATCCCCCTTACTCGTTTACCAATGATGAACTGCAATGAAAACTTTATTTTAATGACTTTCCCCAAATCAATGAAAATCCAAATGGAAAATAAAATTAAAATGCATCATGGACTGTCGTGATCCATCAGTAATAAAGACTTTGCTTAGTATAATAGCACAATGGAGAATTGCAATTAATTATTAACCCATATGCTTGGGTTTGTGCAGACCTATATGAATATATATTACACATAGACCTTTCTTTCATGCTCTGGATCCAGCAAATATGTACAATTATATTAAAATGACTCTAGCACAACTTGTGAGTTGCTCTTTGATTGTGGATAATATTTTCGGGATACAATATCAGATCATCCTGAGATGCCCAACATATGCTGTGTGTATGGCAGACCTGGTTATTGTGCACACACAACTTTTTCTTTTTAAAGCTTAATTGAATCGCATCTCTTAAATGGGCGTTTGCTATAATTGATGCCGGGTGATTAATGACTGCTAGGTTCATGATGAGGCAAGGCAGGGGTTAAAGACACCGTACTTAGCATAGCTTAATTAACAAGCACATTCAGATATGACAGGAATTCCCTGTTTTTCCAGTTTTCTCCTTGCAGGCTGCTGGTATTCCACTTGCCACAAACTATTTTTTTTTTCTTTAATCAAACAAAGAGTAAACGAGAAAGAGAAAGGAATGAAAAAGCAGGAGCAGATGAAGCGGAATTAACGGGGGGAACAAAAGATGATTTAGAAAGTGGTAAACCTATAATTTCATGCACTAAGAAGGTGCTCACAACTATTTTCTAGGTGTTCATTGAGACTAGTTAAAAGTTTATGCCATATGTTGTCTCATATACCTTCTCTTGTATCACAAAGAAAGGAAAATATGATATATACAATCATATCTTATATGCAGAGAGCATATGAACATAATTTTGTATTTAATAAGTATGCATATAACTAATGTATCTATATTAATACATTATATATAATTCATTATGGACATTTTTATAATATAGAATAGAAATTTATATAAAAAAATTGTATACTATAATGTATTATATAGAGCTATATTAATTATATATAATGTGTGCATGTGTATATATATATATATATATATATATATATATATATATATATATTATATATATATATACACACACACACACACACACTTATAAATTATTTTCATATACTATAAATATAGATATATTAGTTATGCATATAACTATACATTTATATTACAATATATAATGTATACATTTGCACACTATAAATTTATATAAAATTATTACATATGTGTATATATACACATACATATATACACATATAGATATACATACACAAACACACATATGTACACATATACATACTCCTATATATATATATATATATATATATATATATATACATACACACACATACATACACACACACACACACACACACATGCACATTAATAGCTCGAGATTTAAATCCCACATATAAAAAAATTACCTATTTTCTATTATATATCACTTATTAAATATTGTTATATTCGCTTCACATAAGTAGATCAAAGTTTAATTTTTTTTACTGACTACATTAATTAAATCTTATATATAATCAATGCATAACAAATATCCAGATTAATCTAGCTCTCTAATTATAATAGATATATACAGTATATAGTCGGGTGACAAACTACATTGGTATTGCAATTTCTACTTCCTGCAGAGAACAAGGGCAACAATTCCACCCTATTAGCGAATCGTAGAAACACAAATCCAAAAATGAACTTTCTTACTAGAAAAAAAAAAGTTGCAGTTTATCTTCGTAATAGGAATCCTTCCATTTCTTGCTTATGATGATGGAAACGGAAACATCAATATTTTGGATTTCTTTCTACTTGATACATTTGTATCCGGCTCTGAAATAATATTGGATGTGTGTGGTGTATGTGTGTGTGTGTGTGTGTGTGTGGTGTGTGCATGTGTGTGTGTGTGTGTGTGTGTGTGGTGTTTGTATGTGTCTGGTATGTGTGTGTGTGTGTGTGGTGTGTGTGCATGCGTGCGTGTGTGTATGTATGTGTGTGGTATGTGTGTGCTTGTGTGATGTGTGTATATGTGTGTGCGATGTGTGTGTATATATATATATATATATATATATATATATATATATATATATATATATATATATACACACACACACACAGTGTGTGTGTGTGTATCTGCAAAGCAGTGTGAGACTGTGAGTGTGGGGCTGTGTTACTTGCCTCCAGGTCATTGTCCACTGTAAGGGGACATTTGATATCCCGAATTGTGCTAATTACATGTTTCTACACTTTACCGATAATGACCTTTAAATGTTCTAAAAAAAAAAAAAAAGATCAAATTTATACTGATTACAACAAAGGTCGTTATCAGAAGCAACATAATAGGACATTTCTTTTTCTTTCTTTTTTTCCAAACTAGTTTTGTTTTCTACACAAACACCTAAAAATCAAAGTATCCCTCAAAAGTCTAATGTTTTCAGCAGATAGTACGCTTGGAGTTAAGACTTATTATTATTCACCATCAGAAGCAAGAATATTGTAACATAACATATTACTATTAATTGTTACTATTTGTAACGATTATTATTATTGTTATTATTAATAAGTATTAATTGCTTTACATTCATTTATTATTAATCATTGCTATTAATTATTATTGATATAATAATGTTCATTATTAATATTTTTATTAACTATTTCTTATTTTTTTAAACCATCACTAGCAAACACAAAGTATGATTTATTACTCTCAAAATATTAAAAAAATATCAGAAGAATAGAAACACTACTTATAACATTAAAGTACACTAACATTCTTCCAATTTTGTAACGTAAAACATGTTAATAGCACAAAAAATACTATATTTGTTATATATATATATATATATATATATATATAATAAATATAAAATCAATAATATATATCACATATAATATATAAAATAAATATAAAAGTGCAGATGAGTAAAACGAATTCTAGATATTTCGGGTGGAAGTCGTCTAAA
>NC_135232.1:674496977-674501977 GCF_051348905.1 Ranitomeya variabilis | reverse complement strand
GCTTTGATGACTGCTTTGCACACTCTTGGCATTCTCTTGATGAGCTTCAAGAGGTAGTCACTGGGAATGGTTTTCACTTCACAGGTGTGCCCTGTCAGGTTTAATAAGTGGGATTTCTTGCCTTATAAATGGAGTTGGGACCATCAGTTGTGTTGTGCAGAAGTCTGGTGGATACACAGCTGATAGTCCTACTGAATAGACTGTTAGAATTTGTATTATGGCAAGAAAAAAGCAGCCAAGTAAAGAAAAAGAGTGGCCATCATTACTTTAAGAAATTAAGGTCAGTCAGTCCGAAAATTGGGAAAACTTTGAAAGTGTCCCCAAGTACAGTGGCAAAAACCATCAAGCGCTACAAAGAAACTGGCTCACATTGAGGACCGCCCCAGGAAAGAAAGACCAAGAGTCACCTCTGCTTCTGAGGATAAGTTTATCCGAGTCACCAGACTAAGAAATCGCAGGTTAACAGCAGCTCAGATTAGAGACCAGGTCAATGCCACACAGAGTTCTAGCAGCAGACATCTCTACAACAACTGTTAAGAGGAGACTTTGTGCAGCAGGCCTTCATGGTAAAATATCTGCTAGGAAACCACTGCTAAGGACAGGCAACAAGCAGAAGAGACTTGTTTGGGCTAAAAAACACAAGGAATGGATATTAGACCAGTGGAAATCTGTGCTTTGGTCTGAGGAGTCAAAATTTGAGATCTTTGGTTCCAACCACCGTGTCTTTGTGCGACGCAGAAAAGGTGAACGGATGGACTCTACATGCCTGGTTCCCACCGTAAAGCATGGAGGAGGAGGTGTGATGGTGTGGGGGTGCTTTGCTGGTGACACTGTTGGGGATTTATTCAAAATTGAAGGCATACTGAACCAGCATGGCTACCACAGCATCTTGCAGCGGCATGCTATTCCATCCGGTTTGCGTTTAGTTGGACCATCATTTATTTTTCAACAGGACAATGACCCCAAACACACCTCCAGGCTGGGTAAGGGCTATTTGACCAAGAAGGAGAGTGATGGGGTGCTACGCCAGATGACCTAGCCTCCACAGTCACCAGACCTGAACCCAATCGAGATGGTTTGGGGTGAGCTGGACCGCAGAGTGAAGGCAAAAGGGCCAACAAGTGCTAAGCACCTCTGGGACTCCTTCAAGATTGTTGGACGACTATTTCTGGTGACTACCTCTTGAAGCTCATCAAGCTCATCATTTGAAGAACCTAGAATATAAGACATAATTTCAGTTGTTTCACACTTTTTTGTTAAGTATATAATTCCACATGTGTTCATTCATAGTTTTGATGCCTTCAGCATGAATGTACAATTTTCATAGTCATGAAAATACAGAAAAATCTTTAAATGTGTCCAAACTTTTGGTCTGTAATTATATATATATATGTGTTAAGCACAAAATAAACACGGTCCTCTGGGCAAAACAGCAAGTTAAAACAAAACAGTATCTCAAGGTTCAGTCCTCCCTCCTCAGGACACAATACCACTGGAAAATCCTATCCCCAGATGCAAAACACACCTGCTTCCCCTGTAAGCCAGCTATGTAAACCCTAGACAATGTAACTCCTCCATCATGTGACTGATCACATGATTGTGACATCACACAGATCCTGCTAGGCTCTGCAGGTGGAGATAAGGTGGACATTCTCCAACTCGCTCTATGAATGTCCACATAAAACAAGCCCATTTATGTAACTTTAGTTTAATCCTCACAACACTTTAATGTGTAGGAGGAAAATACTCTGGCTTTATATCACTGATGCCATTAAGCGCAGTGACACATATCTCCCCTCCAGTACTTCACCAGTGACTTTGTCACATATTCTCCCCCTCAGCCCAAAGCCGGGGTTTTGGCACCATCACTGGCTAAGCAGGGGACTCTGGACAGGGCATCTGCATGCCCATGCAACTTCCCTGGCCTGTGCTCCACATGAAAATTAAATCTTGGGAGTACTAAAAACCATCTAGTCCTGGGAATTCTTCCCCTTAATTTACCTCATCCATCTCAGAGGCAAATGATCTGACACTATGTAACCTAAAAAAGTTTCCGTGGCCAAAACGGAGGTTAACCCCCTAGGACCATCATTTTTACCGATAGATGCTTAGAAAAGCAACAGAATGGGTCCTTATAATAACGGTATTGAACTACAGGGGAATTAGTCCTGTACTATAAAACAAATATATTGTGGATCCCAAAATAATAAAGAGAGGGTATTTTTGACGAAGCCGTAGGCGGTGAAACGCGCGTCGAGGCACTACAAGTCCCACGGACGCAGCGGCACACTGGGAACATTATGTCCCAAGGTAAAGTAACGTGAATTGCTATTTTTATTGTTGGACTTTGGATTTTACCATTCGCCAGTATAATGTTATTGCCACTGCTGGGCTACACTGGATGATTATTTAAAATGGAGCATACCAGTCAATAGCAATCACAGTGATATATAGCTCCAGTGGCGTTCCTCACATCTGACTTAGGCTGAAATAGAGAGCACCTGGTACTAACGACCATAATGGTATATAGTTCCTTTAATCGAGTAACAGAGAGGATTTTGATCTCTAGCTCAGCATATACGGCAAGCCTTTAACTTAATTCCTCGGTCCACTGCTTTAGATATTGTGTGCCGCCGTGTCCACTTGGACACATTCCTTTTTCTCTTATTGCTGGTATCAATTTTGCTACCTGTTGATATTAGCGATCTCTTGGCTGTTTTTCACTGATTACTTTTTGTCTAGAACTTTGTCTTATTTTGTGTATTTAATAAAATTATATTTATTTATTCAAAAATACCCTCTCTTTATTATTTTGGGATCCACAATATATTTGTTTTATAGTACAGGACTAATTCCCCTGTAGTTCAATACCGTTACTATAAGGACCCATTCTGTTGCTTTTCTAAGCATCTATCAGTAAAAATGATTTGACACTAGCCTGAACTTTCTGCCTAATAGGTGGTATCTCAGGGTGTTGATTGCACACTTTATGGCCAAGCACTTTTTTTCTATGATGGCATAGTTCTTCTCACAGTAGGAGAGTTTCATACTCAGGTATAGGACTGGACGTTTGTCCCCATCTACTTCCTGGGACAGCACAGTTCGTAAACCGACCTCGGAGGCATCCGTCTCAACCACAAACTCTTTAGTGAAGTCTGGTGCGACCAAGTCCGGTTGTCTGCACAGGATGGGCTTTAACTCCTGGAATGCCATCTCTGCTTCAGAGGACCATTTGACCATTGACTACTTTGTGCCCTTGAGAA
Organism: Ranitomeya variabilis; assembly: GCF_051348905.1. Classification (NCBI taxonomy): domain Eukaryota; kingdom Metazoa; phylum Chordata; class Amphibia; order Anura; family Dendrobatidae; genus Ranitomeya; species Ranitomeya variabilis. The sequence goes on along the minus strand of NC_135232.1, from coordinate 674,498,714 downwards.
GATCCATCAGAGGGGCAGCTATCATGGTGAAATTTGGGATAATTCGCTGATAATATCCCACAATTCCCAGAAACGCCCTAATCTGCTTCTAGGAGACCGGCTGAGGCCACTTCTGGATTGCCTCCACCTTGTCTATTTGTAGCTTAATCTTCAACCTTCAAACGATGTAACCCAAGTACTTTGCCTCTTCTTTACCCAGGGCACACTTTTTTGGGTTTATGGTAAACCCTGCCTTCCTCAGTGCATCTAGTACCGTCTGGACCTTCTGAAGGTGACTTTCCCAATCTGGGCTTAAGATCACAATGTCGTCTAAGTAAGCAGTGGCATACTTCTTGTGAGGGACTAGTATCCGGTCCACAGCCCTCTGGAAGGTAAATGGGGCTCCTTGTAATCTGAACGGCATCTGGGTATACTGAAAGCACCTGTCAGGTGTAGAGAAGACCGTCTTCTCCTTGGAACTTGGAGACAAGAGAATTTGCCAGTACCCTTTCGTTAGGTCCAGGGTGGTGAAGTATCTGGCTGACCCTAGCCTCTCAATAAGCTCATCGACCTGGGGCATTGGATATGCATCAAACTTGGACACCCCTTTTAGCTAACTGTAATCATTACCAAAGCGCCACTCCCCATCCGGCTTCGGCACCAGTACACTAGGGCTGGACCAGCCGCTCTTTGACTCTTCGATGACACCCAAACTCAACATTCTCTTCACCTCCTTGGAGATCACCTCGAGGCGAGATCAGGAATCCGATATGGTCTTTGGTTTACCCTCACATGCGGTTAAGTCAGGATTTCATGCTCCATAATCTGTGTACATCCTGGTAAATCAATATAAGGTAGAACACAGGTAAGTAAAATATACTAATAGACAGCAAATGGTATAATGTAAAGTGACCAGTGCTATAAGGTGGCACATGCTCTGAGGTAGTGGATGTCAGACCAAAGTGCCTGTACAAAGAACAGTTGCTGACAAAAAATGAACATGCCTGCTCTCACAGTGCTGTGCCGAACGCGCATTTCGCTGGGTATCCCCACATATAGCCTGCACCCCTTTAACCCCATATATAGTAAATGAGCATGAATTGGGAGTGGCCAGGGGCAATGTCAAAATATGCTGTGACAACACATAATCTGTCAATCTTTTTATTCTTCAAAAGTTGGGAGGCATGTAGCTTGCACCCTTCATATACCTCCATATATAACCTGTACCACTAATAGTGCACTGCACCAGCATATGTACCCCCACATACAACCTTCAGCAGCCTATGTACCCCCACGTATCCTGCACCAGCATATCTACCCCCACATACAGCCTGCATATGTACACTGCGTCAGCAAATGTATCCTTAACCCCCATATGTACCCCTACATACAGCCTGCACCAGCATATGTATCCTTCTCCTCACGTACCCCCACACACCGCTTGCGATCCCATGATGTACCCCTGCTCCCTAATTACCCATCACCAGTGACTCGTCCTGCCGTGGAGAACACTTAAATCACCTCTAATCTGAAACATGGCTTCACTCATAAGTCACATGGGCATGACATTATCACAGGTTCTTCACTTGTATTTTTATTCTTCCATCGGGGCAGGAAGCTGATTGGTGCTCCTCTGCCCATGCAAACCCCCACCCCAAGAAAAAAATAAAAATAAAGATGGCAGTTTTACTCCCCAGTCCAGCAGAGCTAAGAAAAAGGAGATTTTTAAAAAATATATATTTTTTTAGAAATCTTCCT
>NC_135232.1:674464477-674491977 GCF_051348905.1 Ranitomeya variabilis | reverse complement strand
ACAAACCACGGATAACAGAAAACTCCAGGCATACAAATATTCACTCACATATAACAGAGGAATGCAGTGGGGAGTGGAGGATGGGGAATAAACCAAAACAGAGAAGGATAAGGAATTACCATGCATACAAACCAAGCAAGTCACTAATAACTCCTCCAACTCTACTACTCGTATGAACTCCTCTCCGTCCGTTAGCCATGCAGCAAATGCTAGCTCTGACAGAGTTAAGAAAGTCCAGATTATAAAGGGAAAAGAAGTGGCTAACCGAGCTCAGCTATGAGCACAGGGATTTCCAACATGGCCGATTAACCCCTGTTCTGCCAGAAGAAAAACACATTCAAAATGAATGAGAAGTGCTTCTCAGCGCCGGAGTAGGAGCGTAGGATAATTCAGACGCTGTGGTCTTCTGGCTCCACACTATTGCGGTAACCCCATAACAGTCCCCCAATGAAGCGATAAAGAAGATTTTTTTTAATCACTTTGGCAGATTAAAAATTTTTTTTTTTTTAAAAATCAGAAATCTTACAGATTTTACACTGAACTTACCGTATATACTCGAGTATAAGCCGACCTGATTATAAGCTGACCCCCCCTAATTTTGCCACAAAAAACTGGGAAAACTTATTGACTCGAGTATAAGCCTAGGGTGGGAAATGCAGCAGCTACCGGTTAACGTCAAAAATAAAAATAGATAGCAATAAAAGTAAAATTAATTGAGACATCAGAAGGTTAAGTGTTTTTGAATATCCATATTGAATCAGGAGCCCCATATAATGCTCCATATAGTTCATGATGGGCCCTATAAGATGCTCCATTTTAAAATATGCCCCATATAATGCTGCACAAAGGTTGATAATGGCCCCATAAAATGCTCCATAGAAACATTTGCCCCATACAGTACTGCATAAAGGTTGATGGCCCCATAAGATGCTCCACACATTATGGCCCCATGAGATGCTCCACACATTATGGCCCCATGAGATGCTCCACACATTATGGCCCCATGAGATGCTCCACACATTATGGCCCCATGAGATGCTCCACACATTATGGCCCCATGAGATGCTCCACACATTATGGCCCCATGAGATGCTCCACACATTATGGCCCCATGAGATGCTCCACACATTATGGCCCCATGAGATGCTCCACACATTATGGCCCCATACGATACTCCATACATTGTGGCCCCATGAGATGCTCCACACATTAGGGGCCCCATGAGATGCTCCACACATTATGCCCCATAAGATGCTCCTCATATATGCCCCATAAGATGCTCCACACATTATGGCCCCATACGATGCTCCATACATTGTGGCCCCATGAGATGCTCCACACATTAGGGGCCCCATGAGATGCTCCACACATTATGCCCCATAAGATGCTCCTCATATATGCCCCATAAGATGCTCCTCATATATGCCCCATAAGATGCTCCACACATTATGGCCCCATACGATGCTCCATACATTGTGGCCCCATGAGTTGCTCCACACATTAGGGGCCCCATGAGATGCTCCATACATTAGGGGCCCCATGAGATGCTCCACACATTATGCCCCATAAGATGCTCCTCATATATGCCCCATAAGATGCTCCATACATTTGCCCCATTTGCTGTTGCTGCGATTAAAATAAAAAAATCACATACTCACCTCTCTTCGCTCAGGCCCCCGATACTTGCGATAGTCACCTTCCATGTTCCATTGCTGCTCTATCTTCCATCCTCGGCACTGACTGTTCAGGCAGAGGGCAGCGCACACACTAATCGTGTCATCGCGCCCTCTGACCTGTACAGTCACAGCCAGAGGACAAAAGACAGAGCAGCGCGCAGCGATGGAATGAGGAAGGTGACTATCGCGCAATGCTCCCCCTCCCCTGATATACTCACCTGCTCCCGGCGCGGTCCCTGGCAGCGTCTCACTGTCAGATGGTCTCCGGGAGCCGGCGGCATCTTCCTGTGTTCAGCAGTCACGTACCGCTCATTACAGTAATGAATATGCGTGCATATTCATTACTTTAATGAGCGGTACCACGTGACCGCTGAACACAGGAGGAGCTGCCCGGAGACCATGGGACAAGCAGGGACAGTGCCAGGAGCAGGTAAGTATATCACAGCCGCCGCTCCCCCTCACCCGCCGACCCCACACCGACACTGACTCGAGTATAAGCCGAGAGGGTCACTTTCAGCCCAAAAAAGTGGGCTGAAAATCTTGGCTTATACTCGAGTATATACGGTACTTATTTTTCTGCAAGGAAGACTTTTCAGCAATCTCACTGTCACCATAGACAGTATTAAAATATCTTATATTATCTGTCACAGGATCCACCAGTCACAATAGGTGATGTCAAAGCTCACCTCCTCCCTCTACCTTCACATTGACATTTATATAGGCACCTTCTAAGCAAGGTCTCATCAAAGCAAACATACAATGTCTATTACTACTAATTGTCCAAAAAGAAGGAGTTTCTTTTTGTATATGAGGCTAAAAAAATGTTGCAATTTGCTTTTCTTAAAAAAAAAAATGTTTAGTTTGGCTTTTACAGGTTCTTTGTTTCCTTGCACATTCCACTTTGCTGATTATGACCTCAGACCACATCAGAGGAGCTCAGAAAACAAAAAAACTGATAAGAGTTACTAACTCTCGATTAGATAGTCATCGTGGGCTCACTGATGGATTCTCAGTTAACTCAAATTTGCAGTGTAACATAGTGTAGTGTAACACAGGCTACAAAAGCCAAACGGCATACCATTTTTAAATGAAACCTAATTGCAAAATTGATTTTTTTTGCCTCAATGAAATGCATTTAAACAAGTAACCAAAAGGTGGACAACTCTTAATAATTTACTGTATTGTGAAGCTTAAGATTTTTTTTTGCAGCGACATGAAAAAAATAAATACAAAGAAAACATTTAACAAAAAACAGATTGAAACAATAAGTCATTTTCTGATGACACATTCCCTTTAAGAAAAAAAAAATCTCAAAGAGACAGTAAACCTCATCTATTGGTCAAAGGTGGGACTATGGATAGGTGGTACTTCCCTCTTTCCTAAACCAAGATCTCAAAGATACTCTTGTGTCCCTGTCCTGGAAAAAAAAAAGAAAAGTCTTCTCTAGCTGTAGCTCAGATTTTCCAGAACCTATAATCATCTTATGATGATAATCAGAAAAGGAACAAACAGATTTCTGCAGCAAGAAGGGACCTACAGATGCCATGGGTGGTCCGATGGTAAGCACACCCCAGATTTTATTCAGAACTGAATGGATTGCAGCTTAACAGATGCAGAGGAACAATACAGGTACATTCAGAGCGAGGACGCGGTAATGAGATCGAGGACACAAGTCATGGGAAGTGTGACATCAAGTCATTGCATTTAGTTGCTTAAAGCCCTGTAGTTAAGCCCTTGCGCTGTGACGCTGTCTATATTTCTTTACCCATGGGCCATGTGCCCCCCGAGGAGTACCTGAGACGCAATCTGTGATGACTTCAAGATGGCAAATCAAAACATGGGGGGAAAAAATGAAAACAAAAAATTTCACTGTAAATATTCCAGGGTTTTAAACAGATTAAAAAAAAAAATCCTATTTTTGATTTTTTTTTTTTCTTTCCCCCCAAAACAAAGGAAAACTATAGGGTAGCTCTAAAATAAGCTGTGGTATATTTCCAAGGTCACACCTGATTATAATCAAGGCTGAAATGTCTTATGGCTGTGGTTTATTTTAAAAGGGTTGGAAAGAATATTAAAAAAAAAAAATTGCTCTTTTACAGAAACAGCATGGGTCATTTCAGATATTACAGTTCTTTCCTATTCGCCACATGTAACCTACGGATAACAGTGATGTTATTTCTGGAAGAAAAAAAATATATACAGGCCTTTTTTCTATTCATATGCCTTTTTTAAGGATATAGATATATACATACATACATACACACACACACACACACACACACACACACACACACACACACACACACACACACACACCAAAAGTTTGGACACACCTTCTCATTTAAAGATTTTTCTGTATTTTCATGACTATGAAAATTGTACATTCACACTGAAGGCATCAAAACTATGAATTAACACATGTGGAATTCTATACTTAACAAAAAAGTGTGAAACAACTGAAATTATGTCTTATAGTCTAGGTCCTTCAAAGTAGCCACCTTTTGCTTTGATGACTGCTTTGCACACTCTTGGCATTCTCTTGATGAGCTTCAAGATGTAGTCACCGGGAATGGTCTTCCAACAATCTTGAAGGAGTTCCCAGAGATGCTTAGCACTTGTTGGCCCTTTTGACTTCACTCTGCGGTCCAGCTCACCCCAAACTATCAGGTCATCTGGCGTAGCACCCCATCACTCTCCTTCTTGGTCACATAGCCCTTATTCAGCCTGGAGGTGTGTTTGGGGTCATTTTCCTGTTGAAAAATAAATGATGGTCCAACTAAACGCAAACCGGATGGAATAGCATGCCGCTGCAAGATGCTGTGGTGGCCATGCTGGTTCAGTATGCCTTCAATTTTGAATAAATCCCCAACAGTGTCACCAGCAAAGCACCCCCACACCATCACACCTCCTCCTCCATGCGTCACGGTGGGAACCAGGCATGTAGAGTCCATCCATTCACCTTTTCTGCGTCGCACAAAGACACGGTGGTTGGAACCAAAGAGCCCAAATTTGGACTCATCAGACCAAAGCACAGATTTCCACTGGTCTAATGTCCATTCCTTGTGTTCTTTAGCCCAAACAAGTCTCTTCTGCTTGTTGCCTGTCCTTAGCAGTGGTTTCCTAGCAGCTATTTTACCATGAAGGCCTGCTGCACAAAGTCTCCTCTTAACAGTTGTTGTAGAGATGTGTCTGCTGCTAGAACTCTGTGTGGCATTGACCTGGTCTCTAATCAGAGCTGCTGTTAACCTGCGATTTCTGAGGCTGGTGACTCGGATAAACTTATCCTCAGAAGCAGAGGTGACTCTTGGTCTTCCTTTCCTGGAGCGGTCCTCATGTGAGCCAGTTTCTTTGTAGCGCTTGATGGTTTTTGCCACTGCACTTGGGGACACTTTCAAAGTTTTCCCAATTTTTCGCACTGACGGACCTTCATTTCTTAAAGTAATGATGGCCACTCGTTTTTCTTTACTTAGCTGCTTTTTTCTTGCCATAATACAAATTCTAACAGTCTATTCAGTAGGACTATCAGCTGTGTATCCACCAGACTTCTGCACAACACAACTGATGGTCCCAACCCCATTTATAAGGCAAGAAATCCCACTTATTAAACCTGACAGGGCGCACCTGTGAAGTGAAAACCATTCCCGGTGACTTCTTCTTGAAGCTCATCAAGAGAATGCCAAGAGTGTGCAAAGCAGTCATCAAAGCAAAAGGTGGCTACTTTGAAGAACCTAGAACATAAGACAATTTCAGTTGTCTCACACTTTTTTGTTAAGTATATAATTCCACATGTGTTAATGCATAGTTCTGAGTACGATAAAAGTTTTATAAAATGACAGTTACACTGAAAGTAATTCCTTAAAGGGAACCTGCCACAGTGTACATTTTGGCCCCCTTATTATTTTAAGAATGTCAGAGAAGGAGCTGCTGAGAAGATTGATATATAAGTTTATAGGAAAAGATTCAGTAGCACTTTACTTTTAAGCTTAGCACAAAAAAAAACAAAAAAACAAGTGGGTGGTCCTTTGCTTTGACCAATAGCTCTCAATCACAAACATGCCCACTGGACTGATAAACAGAGCATCAACTTAATAAAAATACAAGTTATAGAATCTATTCCTACACTTTATATCAAAGATTCAGTACAACTTGTATTTTATTAATGTACTGCTCTACTCTTAGGAGTCCAATGGGCAGTTTTTTGTGATTGAGAGCTACTGGTCAATGTCAAAGGCCGCCCACTGGACTCTTAGGAGTAGAACAGTACATTATTATTATTATACAAGTTGTACTGAATCTTTGATCTTAAGTGCAGGAATAGATTAAGAAAAACTTGTATTTTTAATAAGTTGATGCTCTCTGTTTACCAGTCCAGTGGGTGTTTCTTTGATTGAGAGCTTCTGGTCAATACAGAGGACCGCCCACTGGACTCTTCAGCATAGAGCAAAAAGTTTAAATAGTACAAGTAGGACTGAATCTTTTCCAACAAATTTGGAAACCGCCTCTCCTGTTCTTTAACATTCTGCCCGCAGATCAGATACCATATTAAAGATTTCAATTAGTACATGCTGTAATTGGTTTTTTTTTTTTTTTAAAGTTATAAAGTTATATTTTGTCCACTAGTTGGCCAGGAAATGAAAACTTTGCTCTGCAAATGAATCGAAAGGAACCGTTTACAACTTTAGCCAACCCAGCAAGATTGCCATCTTCATAGGCAGCATAGCGGAAAATACAATTTACCACAGCTTAATTTAGAGAAATATATTAAAAAATGCAAAGCAAAGAGTTTGTATTAAACCGGACAACATAGATAAAAAGAAAATCAAAGAATAAAGAATGTACGGTATATATCCACGATTAAGTTGCTGGTGTATTTGCCAAAGTTTTGCCATCTGATCAATTTGAGGACACAAACATCAGTTATTTGAGCCCCTTTAATAAAATTATAAAAAAGGAAGATTCTAGAATTAGTGGTGAAAATTTCACAGTATTTTTCTTTTGTTTATTTTTTTTTTTTTATTAACAAAATTTTTTTTTGTTGTTGTTATAAATAGTAAATCAGTCAATAGGGCCCTGGAAAATGAGTTTAACGCAGCTTTCTTCGCCAGTCAGTTGTGTTGCGCAGAAAGGACAGGCAGCGTGAAAGGCGTGGGTACCGTGAGGAAGTGGGATCTGAGACCAGTATTTGGCAGATTTTTCTGAGCAGACGTGCCCGCAAGGGCTAAAAGCGTGTGTAGGAGGGCCAGCGTCTACATAAAATCCAGCTTCGCATCCAAGCCAGAGAGGCACGTATGGGCCAACAGTTCTGCACATGGGGCACTCCCGCTCATTGGCCTCGGTGTCGCTCCGATGACCCCAGTTGTGATATCCGTGTACATGGCCACAGGTAAGGTAAGCCCAAGGCTGTTTTTCCTCCACTACATCCTTGCGGTTAATACTTGGAAAAGCTAGAGTGTTTAATCCAACCGGACACTGAGGCCGGGCGGCGTTAATCTCCTGTCTCAAGGCTTCAATGTGTTTTTGGGTTGGCGTATGATACAAGCCATCTGCCGTTCTCCAGAGGAGGGTAGCTCCACACAAGTCAATAAGGGATCCATCCTGAAGTATGTTGGTCTCGTTTTCCACCTTGAAGAGGAAAAAAAAAAAAAAAGTACATCTGTAAAGAAAGCAATTGCAATAGGACAGATTATATGCCAGGAGCTCTCTTTCTTTAACAGGGGTGGACCAGGAAAAATCTTAAAATGATAGCCCAGACTGCTTAAACATAATTCTTGCCAATGTAGGCCCCAATCCGCACACTTGCCTGGGTCACGCCGGTCTCTGCCTCCTGGTCCATTCAACATACTGACCAAGTGGACATTTTAGGGCACTGCCAATCACAAACTCAGTAATGGGCCTAGTACCCATAACAGGAACAGGAAGCAGGGACCCCTCTACATGCCAGGACAGGACCAGTGAAACACGCATGTGAGAAAACCCCCTCCTGACATCCGCCATGCTAGTACAGTCGATGTCTGGTGACAGTGGCATTTCAGCCGTTCAATTTGGAGGAGCTTGAGAGACTGTCCCACTGACCCCTCAATGCAATTCCACAAGCCCCTCAGGAAAGGGAGTCTTTAGAAAAATATATACACTTTTAGGCATATAAGGGGTTGTCCGGTCCAAGTCAATTAAGTCTGCAGTCAGTCTGTGTGAATCCTGCCAATGCACGCACTATGCACTGTGAGGATTCAACAGTTTCTGAGCCGGGACTGGCCAGAACCCGACTAGTGGGCGCAACCTTGCTCCATACATTTGTATTGCGCGAGGCTACACCCTGACCAGTGATGCGGCCAGCCAGTGGGCGTGTCCGACTAGAGGGCGCGACCTTGCTCCATACATTTGTATTGCGCGAGGCCACACCCCGACCAGTGATGCAGCTAGCCAGTGGGCGTGTCCGACTAGAGGGCGCGAGCTTGCTCCATACATTTGTATTGCGCAAGGCCACACCCCAACCAGTGACGTGGCTAGCCAGTGGGCGTGTCCAACTAGAGGGCACGACCTTGCGCCATACATTTGTATTGCGCGAGGCCACACCCCGACCAGTGACGCGGCCAGACACTGGGCGTGTCCGACTAGAGGGCAAGACCTCACTTCATACAAAGTGTATTGTGGACCGGAGTATGCATAACGTATAAATACTTATTGCTATACATATCTCAAAATGCCAGACTTGTGTTTACTCCCATCACTTTGCTTCCCCCAAAAAAATAGGGGAAAAAAACCCCACCCCTTACACAATTCCATTGACAGAGAAATAAATCTATGTTACTTAAAAATGGCAACAGTCAGACGTACTTCATTCATTCCTTACAGGGGCGGACAGGAAAAATCAAACATGGGGCCTGGAGGCTGCTAGGACCTACACCAAATCATTCTGCCAGGATATCTTTAGTGAAGAATAAAGCCTGGTGGGGGCGCTACAGCATCAGTGCGGTAGTGGTGGGTGATTAAACGGGAGAATAGGATTTATCCTAACTATATAAGGCCCTCAATATAAAACATAAGTTTACCAGTTTTCCTCTCTGCTGAGCCGATCTGGTTTCTCGGAGAGTGTAGACGTCCCCACAGACGGAGATTTCCCGCCACACACCCGGTCTGGATTCATCAGTGAAGCCCCCTTTCGGATGCATAACAAGAACACCATTGGTGGTTAGTCCGTCCATGTGACCATCCGGATTCTTCCACTTAGCTGCTTTCTCCTAATGTAAGAAGAAAATGCTGCATATAATGATGTGCATCAGTAAGGAGCCGGCATATACAGCGCTCCGGCCATAGAGCTCCTCTCTTCCTTGCTGGTGTGGTCATTACCACCATAACCGCACCGACCATCTATTTGCATGACGAAGAATGTAAATTCACAACCACTGACTCCCTAAGTGATGGGATGTGTAACGGATGTATGTCCAATAATGGGTGTAGGTTAGGTGCAAGTCATGGAAGGGGATATTCAGCAAGGACGTGTCCGCCATCGTAGTGCTAGACCTTTGTCTGGTAGGTGCAATGTTGCGGACTGCAAATACAGTGGCATCTTTCTATAGATAATCGGCCACATAGGATCAGTCCGGAAAATCCCAAATGCTGTAGAGCTGGAGTTCAGAGAGGGCAGGACAGGAGCAGTGCTGAAGGGATCAATCTCAGCGAGCTCAGGACTGGATTACCAATAGTGATCCTACAGCAGATGGGCCACTTCTAGGAAAGATTACACCGCTGAACAGGCCTTCAATCTGCACCCAAACCTGTGCCGAAATGCCCTGGCTAGAAGGCACTGCCATGAATGAAATGTGCTGATGCGGAGATTTGGGGCGGCCTCAGGAACAAAGAAGTAATATATATATATTTGATTGGACAGACCAGAAGTCACTGCCAAGGCACGTTCAGACGTCCGCACCAATCAGTCTGAGATCGAGCTAAGTAACTGGGGGATCTCCTGACCCAAGCGTGACAACTTCATATATTTCTTTAAGTCAGTCATGCTCAAGTCGGGAGACCCCTGGCTAGTCCGTGCATAGCGGTCTGATCACGGACAGATTTGTATAGAAGTCTGGATGCTTTGGGCCAAGTCTGAGACTAAGCACAATGCTCTCATGGACTTACACTGAGAGATAGCGACTGTTAGCAGTGACCTCAGGACCGTTACCGCTGTGGTCACAAGATGGTGGATAGGAACCACAGCGGCACTGGACACAATGGAAGAAAAAAGGAAATAGTACTTTAAAAAGAGAAGGTTAGAACCTATCCATAGAATAGGTAAAAAATCTAAAATTGCCTGGTGGTGGTCCAACCACTGGGACCTGCACCAATTGCCAGATTTTCATGCCTCTTAGACCGTCGCCCCACTCCAGCAATCTATGTGGCTCTATAAGTCATCATGGTGGCTCAGTGGTTAGCACTGCGGCTTTGCAGTACTGGGGTCCTGGGTTCAAACCCCACCAAGGACAACATATGCAAGGAGTTTGTATGTTCTCCCTGTGTTTGCGTGGGTTTCCTCCGGGTTCTACGGTTTCCTCCCACATTCCAAAGACATACTGATAGGGAATTTAGATTGTGAGCCCCAACGGGGACAGCGACGATAATGTGTGCAAACTGTAAAGTGCTGCGGAATATGTTGGCGCTCTATATAAGTAAAAAGCGTAATAACCTATCCTGTGGATAATGTCTCTTTACCGGATGGTCCCTTTAATGCTGCCGAATATCACAGTTTGCCATTGACTCCAATGGAAGGAAATCTTGAGATTCGCCCCCACAGGAGATAATTACTGCTACAAGAATTAGTCGCTCACTGTCGCCATATAATACTCACACCAAGAAAGATATTTTTAGAGGAGTCGAATCCTGCTGCAAAGATCCTGGCGGTGTACGGTAGGTTGCGATCACAGACGATCCTGCATGCGAACCTGGAAATGGTGCTTTGTGTTATCTGAGCCTCGTCGTTCTGGTTACCAGATATCGTGTCCGTAACAACAAAGTCAATTGGGCTTTCTGTCGATCTTCCAATCTTCAAAATAAAAGAATAGAAAGAAGACGGTGAGGTCACCATGTCATTTATTCCTCTAGACATTGCTATGGAGGACGGCCCAAAACTCAATCAAGGATGAATATCATGCGAAGACCCCCACATTATGAGCCAGAGCAGACAGTGACTAACAATGGGGGCAGATTTGGGAGAGTCACATTACTAACTGAACTAGTCCATGAGCCAAGAACCAAATTTGACGATATCGGTACCAAGCGGAGTGACTAATTCTCTTTGGTATTTTTAGGTAGATGCATGTCTGTAGTTTATTTTTTGATATGATAGCCCTTACATATACGTAGCTTATTAACCCCTTCAGCCCTAGGCCTATTTGTACCCAAGTGCCTAAGCCAATCTGACCTGTGCCACTTCATGGGCTAATAACTTTGGAACGCTTTCACCTATCCAAGCCATTCTGAGATTGTTTTCTCGTGACATATTGTACTTCACGTCAGTGCTAAATGGGAGTCAATATATTTTACCTTTCTATATAAAAAAATGCTAAATATTCGGAAATTTTGGAAAAATCGGCAATTTTTTAACTTTGAAATTCTCTGCTTTTTACAAAAATACTGATACCCCCCATAATAGTTATTAATTTACACTCCCCACATGTTTACTTCATATTGGCATCATTTTGAAAATGAAACCTTATTGTTTTACGACGTAATAGGGCTTATAGTTTTATGCGCAATTTTTCACATTTACAGCAAAACCCACTTTTCAAAGGACCAAGTCACTTCTGAAGTCACTTTAAGGGGCTTACATAACAGAAACCACCCATAAATTACCCCATTTTGCAAACTACACCCCTCAAGCTGTTCAAAACTCATTTTTAAAAACTGTTAACCCTTTAGGTGTTCCACAGGAATTTTAGCATGAGCCAAGAACCAAATATGACGATATCGGTACCACCCGGAGTGACTAGATGTAGTATTTGTAACAAAATTTAATCCAAGTTATGTAAATACACACTGAACATGTCATGTGCATATATATATATATATATATATATATATATATATATATATATATATATATATATATATATATATATATATATATATATATATATATATATATATATATGTTACTCCATAATATCTTCAACATCGGACTCTGAATCTGACTGTTGTTCTACTGGCTCGTCTTCAGTACCCTTGTTCTGGCATGTCTGTAATCTGCACATGTCTGTGCAGTTCAGGCCATTGCTGAGGCAAGTACACTGAGGAAGTTCACATGACCGCACACACTTGCAGGACAGTAGCTGTATAATAGCTTCTGGTGCTGGTGCCCCTTGCATCCACTTGACAACAAGCTTTCCGTCGTTATCTATCATCCAACCGCAGTCTGTTGGGTTTGCAACCCATGGCTGGCTCTGCAGACTTCTCCTCCAGATCGCAGCCTGGTAGTTTGCACGCAGTGCATGCATGAAAAGGCAGTCCTGGCAAGGAGGGAGTTGACTTGACTCTACCACTCCACGTCTGGCACAGAACAGCTGATAACGGAGCCTGTTTACCTCAGTTGTTTGGGTAGTTGGCAGGTACATGTGGCAGGTGATTTCCTGTAACTTCTCAAAAAGTTCGGTAGACACTTCCCATGAACGACCAACTTCCTGAAAGGCATCCTGGTATGTCTTGTTCATCTTCAACTGCTTGAGTGTCGTCATCTTCCCACGGCCAGCGAATGCACTGACGGTGTCACAGCCTGTAAATGCATGCATACCAATCAATGAATCACATACGCTGCCTCCCAATGTTCGGCTCAGAGTGGTGATATCCAGGAATCTTGTCCGGTTCTGTGTACCGCATTTCTGGAACAGGTGGGATGGGATTTTGTGGCACATGCCCAGACACAGGACCATGACATCAGTATCCTCCGAAGTGATGATGACCGACTTGTAACCAGATTCTGCTGCATGAAGAGCATGGAGAAGGAGGCGTGTGTCTGCTTCTTCTTGATTTGACTTAAGGTCAGCAGCCTCTTCCCACTGTTCTTTGGTGATCTTAAAGCAGAGCTGCTCACATGTGACATACAGCTCCTTCTCCTCAAGCTTCTCCCTGTGGTGTTTCGCCTTCCATTCTTCTACCAGAAACTTTATGAGACTTGCCTTGTTGGAGGAACTACTTAGAAGCTTTTTCCACTGCTGGATGTTGTGCCCATGTTGAATGTTCTTGAAATGGATCCCTGTGCCTTCATATCTGTTGACTCTTTCTGTATCTTTGATGGATGTCTCCTTGTAGACGTCAAAGACAATATCAATGCGCTTGCTCTTAGCACCCTCATGGATAGCGCGACTCATTGCTGTGCCTGCTAGCTGGCCAAATGTTGCATTGTTTCCCTTCAGTTTCTGAACCAGGCTCATCCCATCAATGATGGTTGCAGAGGGCTCGGGGATCACTTCTGCAGGACGAGCATTCCTCTCCAACTCCCTTGCGAGGGCAGCCTTGTTGGTCTTGCGGATAGACCCATCACCATTGGCAAGTGCCCATGGCAATGGACCCAGGGGATGAGTCAAGACATCACTCATTTGTAGCTTTCTGTTCTCAGCTACAAGTATCATCTGGCCAAATAGGTTTCTGTCAGCCTTCAAAATTACCTCCTTGCCAAGACCTTGTCTGCGTGTCTTCATTTGGATGTTAGAGAACGTTTTAAGTTTGTTCTTCGTCATCTTGTCATGAAACAATGTAGTTGGCTTATCGGTACCCAAACGCTCATCCTTGAATGTTTGATATGCATCCTCTCCTATACTGTATGCCCCTTGAAGGTCTTTGGCTACATCTGGTGGTGCTACAGTCGCTGTTGACAAACTGATAAGTTCACCATTATGCTCTTTGTTGAAGGGGTTCACCCAACCTGTCTCCAGCAGTTGAACGAAAGATTGGACATCGGCTTCATCTCTTCTAATCCTAGACACCTGTAGGTCTGAATGGCTGAAGTCAGTATATTGTTGGCCTACCAGGGCCCTCAGCTGCCTCAAGTACATACTGCGGTACTCTGATGTCAGGTAGAACCTGGAAACAGCTCCAACTTTGAGGCTGAAGCCTTTTGTGCCCCCTGGTGTCTGGGTGTCTTTGTTGATTGTCTCTTCAATGGTCTGGTCCACAGGAATTCGTCCAAAAGGATTCTTGCTACCGATCTGGACCGAAAAGCCACCTTGCATGAAGTATTCATGGACCTCTGGGTGTTCTATGGGCAGCCGAGACATTGTGGCATAGTAATAGGTTAGGTATCGGGCATAGTTGACCTTGTCATAGGCAAAACACCATGGTATCATCTGTCGGATTGCTCCTAGGTGAAGCATCCAGTTGCCTTCTCTTGAAGCTCGAACCAGGGCCAGCATGGTCTCGACCATGTCCAAGTATGACATCCAGAATGCTGAGAGTTGTTCATTTCTGAGGGTCTCAAGATAAACTTGAAAGAGCTTCAGGGTAAGTGTGCAAGATTCATTATCCAAGAGCTTTTCGAAGGATCCCTGCGACACACTGATGCGAAAGTTTGTGATGTTCTTCAGTGTTTCATCCAGATGGTGAAGGTCCCTTGCATGGTTTTCTTCTAGCCATGGAAGGAAGTTTTTCCATGCAAGCCTCATAAGTGCTTCATAGACCAGCTTGTGTAGTCTCACTGCTCTGTTGTACCTCCGGCCGTCCATCACTCCAGACACTGATCCTTCAGCGATTACACCGGATTCAACACACAGATCTCTAAGGCCTGCATCCTGAAATCTGTTCCCTATGATAGAGAGGAGATTACAGATTGTGTGGAAGCCTAAAATGACACCTTCATGTAAAAAATGCACTTTTTCCATTTTCTCAACCAAGTGTTTCCAACTACTGTGAAACACTGGTTGGGTCAAAGTGGTCACTATACCCCCTAAAAGATTCCTTGGGGGTGTAGTTTCCAAAATAGGGTCACTTTTTGGGGTTTCCACTGTGGGGGTACCTCAGGCAGCCTTCAAATGTGACATGGCCCCCTAGATTTCTTCCAGTGAATCCGCCACCCAAAAACCACATAGCGCTCCTTCCGTGTTGAGCTGTGCTGTGTGCCCATACTTTAGTTTACGAGTACATGTGGGGTGTTTCTATAAACTGCAGAATTAGGGTAACCAAGTTTGGGTTTGCCGTTAACCCTTGCTAGGTTGCAGGTAAAATTGGATTACAATGTAATATCTGGAAAAAAAATGAAATTTTGAAATTTCGCCTTCATTCTGCTAAAATTCCTGTGGAACACCTAAAGGGTTAACAGTTTTTAAAAATGAGTTTTGAACAGCTTGAGGGGTGTAGTTTGCAAAATGGGGTAATTTATGGGTGGTTTCTGTTATGTAAGCCCCTTAAAGTGACTTCAGAAGTGACTTGGTCCTTTGAAAAGTGGGTTTTGCTGTAAATGTGAAAAATTGCGCATAAAACTATAAGCCCTATTACGTCGTAAAACAATAAGGTTTCATTTTCAAAATGATGCCAATATGAAGTAAACATGTGGGGAGTGTAAATTAATAACTATTATGGGGGGTATCAGTATTTTTGTAAAAAGCAGAGAATTTCAAAGTTAAAAAATTGCCGATTTTTCCAAAATTTCCGAATATTTAGCATTTTTTTATATAGAAAGGTAAAATATATTGACTCCCATTTAGCACTGACGTGAAGTACAATATGTCACGAGAAAACAATCTCAGAATGGCTTGGATAGGTGAAAGCGTTCCAAAGTTATTAGCCCATGAAGTGGCACAGGTCAGATTGGCTTAGGCACTTGGGTACAAATAGGCCTAGGGCTGAAGGGGTTAATAAGCTACGTATATGTAAGGGCTATCATATCAAAAAATAAACTACAGACATGCATCTACCTAAAAATACCAAAGAAAATTAGTCACTCCGGGTGGTACCGATATCTGGCCCGGCTCATGGACTAAACGGCTCCTCTGCCATATAATACTACATCTTCCTGCAGAGGTTCGCTGCACTGACTGATGTGACTGCGCAGAGACATTTTACACGCCATCCAAACAGCAGCCATCAGCCCGACAGCAGCCACACAGGAGGAAATTCCTAATTACAGCAATGTTGTATTCTTCACCCTTCAGAATCCTGTAATCCCCATTCCCTGCCAGCAAAAGTTTCAGTAACTGCAGCATCACATCCCTCCTCTCCCCAATATCTATAGAGAACAAGGCAGATGACCGGATCACAGCTATTGTGAGAAGGAGCATTTACAGGTATGAAGGAAGTGGCCCAACTTGCACACGTGCCACGTTCATATGCAGATTGTGGGTCACTGAAAAGGCCAAATATATCCACAGGGACCCAGAATTAGTCAAAATGCCTCAATTTTTTTTTCTTTGGAACCAGACTAAAAATTAAATTATTCTACGGAGATGCCGCAATAAACCGTATAGCAGATTTTATTCTACAATGCAACCTTCGAGAAATAGTAAATCGTCGTATTGGCACTTCTCTCCAGATGTCCCATAGAGAATAAATAGTGCAGTGCATGCGCGGCCACCTCTACATCAAGGCCGTTTTCCAAATCATTGGGTCCCCCATCAATCTGGAAGTTATCATCTCTCCACCTGTTTGGCGATACGTTATAACTAGTGATGGACGAACAAGTTCAGATAAGGCGTTATCTGAGCATGCTCCTGTGCTAACCGAGTGACTTCATCGTGCTTGATAAATATGTTCGAGTCCCCGTAGCTGTATATCTCATGACTGCTCGACAGCCGCAAAACATGTAGGGATTGCCAAACAGACAATGTGTTGCAGCTGTCAAACAGCCACGAGACATGCAGGCATGGGGACTCGAATATATTTTTCGAGAACGCTGAAGACACTCGGTTAGCACCCGAGCATGGTCTGATAACATCTTATCCCAGCATGTTCGCTCATCGCTAGTTCTAACCTTTTAAGAATTTCCAGAACTAAATTGCTTTTACCTTGAGTAAAATAAGTCAAAATCTTTGTATTAAATTCCGATAAGCAGGCAATAATATAGGCACCTGAAACATATCCGTGTCCTTGTCATGCGTGTACTCCACCACCACGGTCTGGTTTCTGGACAGCGTGTAGGAGATGCTGTGTTGACCTCTACTGCTGATTGCCTGCCAGGAGGGAAAAAAGCAGAAAGAAAAGTTTATTGATCAGACACTTAATGAGGCTCGTTTTCTGGAAATGTCATCATTCCCACGGTTAACATCACACAACAATTCTACCAGAGGAGGAAGACAAATATATGGTCAGAATATGATTGACGCCGTAAAGCAGGTGGAGATCCAAGTACTGGGGTGCAATACCAGCCACTGCCCATAGACCAGAGTGGCGCTGTATCTGGGGGGGTGAGCAGATGCTTCTCTAATCTCATATAGTTAATCAAGAAATTGCCATTTATCTAGTGACTTTTGTGATGTGCAGAAAATCGTATCCATTAATGGTGCGCGATCTCGTGATCGCATTTCCTGCCGCCTTTTGCAGACGATCTGTAGATTTTTATTTTTAATGACCTGTAAAGTTCACTTGACCTAAAATCAATGGAATCTGAAAACATTGTATCGCTCGCTTTTCAGCTCCTTTCCCAGTTAATAACAGGACTTGGAAACCAGTAAGGGAAAACTGATGGTTAATCCTTAGTGGTGAAGAGCGGCTAGCAAATCTATTCGCTCGTGGAGATCACCACTGGTTCATGTCATGGCTGGAGGCTTGCATCAGGAGTCTTCCCCAATGAGTGCCTCCGATGTAGGCTGTTGTATCGGCAGGTCACCATGATGGTCATTAAATACCGTAAAAAAAAAAAAAAGTAGAGTCCAGCATAGATTTGTCAGGGATTCTTTCACATAAAAAAAAGGTGAATATCGATATATCCTGGCCTGATGGAGCTAAAAAGGACAATCTTTGGCTTCCACTGGGTTATAGGCGCACTATGGATCCATTTGAGGCACTCGACAATTTATAGCCGCCACGATTTATTAAAAAAAACTAAACAAAAAAAAACACGACATCCATGGCTCACACAAATCAGATACGGACTTTGGGGTTCCATGACAATTCAGAAGATCGCCCATAGAGTTCTGTTGATCAAAATGATTCACAAGACTCAGATCAGGAGGCCAGCCGGGCCAGAGCCCTGTGAACCTCGTTCTGCCTGCCCGGCCTCTTCTAATTAGTAGTACCCAGTGATGACTACTAATCAGAGAATGTGACCCTCCAGCTCTCAACAACTGCTCCAGCAACATGGCGGCCAAAAGTCATCAAGCCAGTATTATGACACCCTTTACAGCACCACTCCAGAGTGTTTTGTTTTTTTTCCAGTACTGGAGTGGTGCTTTAAATCCAAGTCCACTACCCCCCTGTATTACACTCACCCTCACGACAGTTTTTCCGTGCTGCTCCGGTCCCGCAGGTTCTGACTGGCCAGAAGTCAGGAGTAACGGTCTCAAGAGCTTATTGCAAGTCTATGAGAGCCAGGATGAGGCAAGAACAAGGCTCTCATAGACCTGTATTGAGTTGTGACCTCCGAGGCACTCCATGAACTAATGGAGCAGCCGGCAGCTCACAAACTGACGGAGACCGATGGGTGCAGCGGAAATAACAGATGTCAAGCCCCCCCCCCCCCCAAAAGGGGAGTATAAGACAGGGGACTTCGATTTGAAACACCACTCCAGTGGTAAAATAAAACACTTCCAACAAACACTGGAATGGTGCTTCAATCTAGACTCCAGTGGTCCAGAATTAGGGCAGTTTCACACATTCATCGGCCAAGTACGGACCGGCCATGGATCCTCTGACCATTTATGCCTATGAGACTTCAGTTTGGTCTGAGGACCAGTGGCGGGTCTAGAAGTCTAGGTTCGTCCTCAGACCACGAGTGTTAGATGTACGAACCTCCCCTTCCACAGTGATCCTTCTACTGGTATCAATCACTACCATCATCTTGTAACCTTATCCCCACCCTTATGCCTTCCTAAATCCCAATCTTGGGTGTGTTTCTAGGAATGTTTGTATTAACCCTTCATGACTATTGTACCCAGGTCCATAGCAACTCCACAATGGAAAATAAACAAAACACTATACCCCTAGGTCACAATTCTGATTTCTAGCACTTGTCCCTCAGAGCTGTTCCACAGAAAAAGTAACAAAATTCACCAATTTTGTTAATTAGAGAGCGATCAAAAAGACTTTCATAGGTAGTCCGTGGCCGCCTGACCATAAGCCCTGTGGACCTCATCTTCCTACCTGCCACCTCTTCAGAGTAGAAAGCCATTGTAATTTCATGGGTGCAGCACACAGGGGACCTCGCGTGGGGCCAACTACGTAGAAGGCTCTGGTCTGGCGGCCATGGACCACCGATGTGGCTGCTGGAACTGGCCTATTAACTATTCATCCCTGATCAGTGGAAGTTCAATTTGCTCCAAATGAGCGTTTGCCGTGAAGAGAACACAGTTGAAACGAATGCTCTTTAAATATTCACAATGTTTCCCAATGAAATCTATAATTACATATAACAGCCGGTAAGTGAATGTAGAGCTGGAGCGCCGCTCCCTGCACCACTCTCCGTATAACAGCGCTATGTTGCAGATTAGTAATGTTAACACATTAGCGGCAGCCACCCAATATAGAAAGTAGATGAAATTAACCAAATGAAACGTCTGGAAGAGATAACGTGTGCTTTGTAAATAATATTTATGGCTAAACGATTCTCTGTAACCGAATCCTTCATAAATTATGTAGGATCCGCTCTAGCCCACAATGGGGATTAATTAATGCACGACGATGGAGAGACATCGATTACAGCGCTCATCTAGATGGGAGAAAAGAAAGCTTCACGTGTTCAGAAAAAAAGACAAAAAATAAAAACATGCTTCATCCGGCACAAGACAGGCAGGATAACAAGGGGCGACTGTGGCCCCAACTCATCAGGGCCTTAATGCAGAATTCTGTAGAAAAAGCTTGGAAAAGTTGTATAATTTAGGTGCACCTCTGAGTTGTGCCTATATTTTGCAGATTTTGGTGTCTTCAAACTAGTTTCTCCCAGCTCTGGTGCAGAGGGCGGAGACGTGACATCGCCCCTACCACTGATTGGCAGCTTTCTGCCTATTCACAGTGAATACAGGAAGCTGCCAGTGATTGGAGCGGGTTATACAGAGCAGGATACATGGCAAGAGACACCTAGTTCTGTAGTGATAATCTCGACCGTCGCATCCCTGGAATGGGGGTCTCTGACCCTACATTAGTCTGCTCTCAAACTACATAGCAAAAACCTGCTGAGATTCCATTTAAAGTGTTTTCCCAAAAATGAGTCAGATTATGGAGTCTCACAACATTGATCAGCTTTAAACTAAAAGCATACGGCGACTTTGGCAGCAACAGACGTCGCACGACCCAAATTCGCTCAGTGCCGTGGCGACATCGCAGCGCAATAGTGAATGAGGTTACATTGTGACGCCTACACTACCATAACAAATAAGTTGCAAGAAAAAGGACCAGGTTGACTACTTGTTGTAGTTGTCGTGCCCTTGAGGTCGCAATGCAACTCCACTCGCTTGTATTGCGATTCAGCAGTGGCACTGAGCGATCCTTGGTCGTGCCACTTGTCTCAGGACCAAAGCAATACCAGGCCTTCAAAAGAGGCAATAATAGAGGCAGCATTTTCCAAAAGAAGATTTCAGACCACGATTTATACGTTTCGAGTGACAACCTATGAATCCTTATGATTAGCACTAAGATTTGCCAGCAATAAACAGCACATGTACATGCAGCCACATTATATATGCATATAGGTGACAAGAGAAGGAACAGGATTGAATCTTATGTTCTATATTCTGTCTCACCTCCTCTGTAGGACTGTGTGAGATCGCACAAGGCTGCAAACTACCAGCGCTGCTTCCTTTATTCCTGATATACAGATCCTGCGTACCAAAATTAGACAAGTTAATCCATGCAGAAGGTGACCAACAGCATTCAGCATACAGTTATAGAGATCCCTTCCCCAGTAACACACAGGTCTAGAGATCCCTTCCCCAGTAACACACAGGTCTAGAGATCCCTTCCCCAGTAACACACAGGTCTAGAGATCCCTTCCCCAGTAACACACAGGTCTAGAGATCCCTTCCCCAGTAACACACAGGTCTAGAGATCCCTTCCCCAGTAACACACAGGTCTAGAGATCCCTTCCCCAGTAACACACAGGTCTAGAGATCCCTTCCCCAGTAACACACAGGTCTAGAGATCCCTTCCCCAGTAACACAAAGGTCTAGAGATCCCTTCCCCAGTAACACACAGGTCTAGAGTTCCCTTCCCCAGTAACACACAGGTCTAGAGATCCCTTCCCCAGTAACACACAGGTCTAGAGTTCCCTTCCCCAGTAACACACAGGTCTAGAGATCCCTTCCCCAGTAACACACAGGTCTAGAGATCCCTTCCCCAGTAACACACAGGTCTAGAGATCCCTTCCCCAGTAACACACAGGTCTAGAGATCCCTTCCCCAGTAACACAAAGGTCTAGAGATCCCTTCCCCAGTAACACAAAGGTCTAGAGATCCCTTCCCCAGTAACACACAGTTATAGAGATCCCTTCCCCAGTAACACACAAGTATAGAGATTAGTGATGAACGAATGTACTCGTTACTCGAGATTTTCCGAGCACGCTCGGGTGACCTCCCGAGTATTTTTTAGTGCTCGGAGATTTATTTTTTTATTGCCGCAGCTGAATGATTTACATCTGTTAGCCAGCATAAGTACATGTGGGGGTTGCCTGGTTGCTAGGGAATCCCCACATGTAATCAAGCTGGCTAAGAGATGTAAATCATTCAGCTGCGGCATTAAAAACTAAATTTCCGAGCACTAAAAAATACTCGGAGGACACCCGAGCGTGCTCGGAAAGTCTCGAGTAACGAGTATATTCGATCAGTAATAGAGATCCCTTCCCCAGTAACACAGGTGTAGCAATCCCTTTTCCCCAGTAACACACAGGTATAGCAATTAGTGATGCTCGGGTTTTCCTGAGCATGCTCGGGTGATCTAGTATTTGCTAGTGTTCGGAGATTAAGTTTTCATCGCCGCAGATGAATTACAGCTACTAGACAGCTTGATTACATGTGGGGATTCCCTAGCAACCAGGCAACCCCCACATGTACTCAGGCTGGCTAATAGCTGAAAATCATTCAGCTGAGGAGATGAAAATTTAATCACCGAACACTAACAAATACTCGGAGGTCACCCGAGCAACAAGTACACTCGCTCATCACTAATAGCAATCCCTTCCCCAGTAACACACAGGTCTAGAGATCCCTTCCCCAGTAACATACAGGTCTAGAGATCCCTTCCCCAGTAACATACAGGTAGAGAGATCCCTTCCCCAGTAACATACAGGTAGAGAGATCCCTTCCCCAGTAACATACAGGTAGAGAGATCCCTTCCCCAGTAACATACAGGTAGAGAGATCCCTTCCCCAGTAACATACAGGTAGAGAGATCCCTTCCCCAGTAACATACAGGTAGAGAGATCCCTTCCCCAGTAACATACAGGTAGAGAGATCCCTTCCCCAGTAACATACAGGTAGAGAGATCCCTTCCCCAGTAACATACAGGTAGAGAGATCCCTTCCCCAGTAACATACAGGTAGAGAGATCCCTTCCCCAGTAACATACAGGTTCACAGCTGGTTAAAGAAAATATTGATAAAACTTAGCTTTTAATACAATTTGCTAAAATCTAAAAAAGGTGTCCACAAGTGCAAAAAAGTGCCAGTGCTTACAACAAAAAACAAGAATATATACAGATAAAAAAACGGTGTTTATAAGAATACCTAGGTTAATTTGAGTACTGTCCTTGCTGAAAAAACCAGTAACATACAGGTAGAGAGATCCCTTCCCCACATACCCGATAATGTCCATGGCACCAGACAGATTTTTATGGTATTTTCTACTAAGGCTATGTGCACACGTAAGAAATGTGGTGCAGAATTTTCTGCACTAAATCTGCATTTCCTGGCAGAATCCGCAGGTGCAGATTTTCTGCAGTTTTTGTTGCGGATTTTGTGCAGATTTTACCACTGCGGATTTTTATCATGGAGGGGTGCAGAAACGCTGCAGAACTGCACAAAAGAAATGACATGCACTTTTAAATCTGCAGCAATTCCGCACTGATTTTTCTGCACCATCAGCACAGCTTTTTTTTTTTTTTTTTTTTTTATCATTGATTTACATTGTACTGTAAATCACAGTACGGAACTGCACCTTTTCTGCGCAGAAAAATCCACTGCAGTTCTGCAGGAAAACTGCAACGTGTGCACATAGCTTAAAGTAGCACTCCTGGGATTTTTTAAATTCATTAGTTAACTATTCCCACAATGTGTATAATGCTGCCAGCATTTATTTAGTTGTTATTTTCTATAAGAAAATTTGTGGATTTTAGGTCTGGTGATCTCATGGTGGCCCTCTTGTTAATTTATTTCTGTTGTCTCAAGGGGCTCACCATATCAGTCATAAGAAGTTCCTGTGCTGTACCATTGAAATCCTTCCCAAGTAGCTGCAAAAACTCTTATCACAGTTACTGATGATGATAACACGGATCTTATCACACAAAATGATGACAGTCCAGCTTCCGTGTCTGAATATTACCTCATTTAGGAGCATGTAGAAAGAAAAACAAGCATAGATAGCGTTTGCTCTAACTGCTCATGTCTTGCTCTCTCATGTACACTGAAGAAAGGAAATACATGAAATGAAAAGTGTAGAGTGTCATCAATCAGGTGGGACTGAAGAGAGCGGGGGGCGGGGGATGGGAAAAAGTATAGCTGTATTCTTTCAAGGGGTTGTTGGCTATTTTTCCAAATTTCATCTCCTAATCACTCCTTTCTAAATGAATTAGATTTGTGGTGGTCTCGGATTCCCGCTAGGTAGCAGTCACGTGATCCCGCCTGTCGTCATCATCCTGCGGCGGTCTGTCCGATAGTTTCTGCCTCCAAATGAATGTCACTCCGGAACCTAGATATATTATCTACTACTGTGGATGATGCAGAAAGTAGTGCTCCAAACTGGTCAACCCCCTTTAATATACCCCCAGTAGAGTATATGGGCATCATAGAAGGCATTCCCTCAATCAGGACCTTCTACTATTAGCCACTGTCGCTAGCAAAGAGCGTCTCCTTCTCTGGTGGGTCAATGTCCTAACAGGGACTGCCATTCCTGTAAATCCTGATCCCTTTAGATAAATCTAATCCCAGGCCTGCAGCATCATCGTCATTTGTAAGAATCAACTTAAAGGGAAAGGCGTGAAGGTCAGAATGATACTGGCTACAACTATAATTTTGTAGACATAATTATACCTACACAGCAGGAAATGGAGGTGCACAGTTTTTAGGGCTTATTTTATATCAACCCCCCTGCATTTTTGGGGGCGTATACCCCCGGCATCTACTGCATGAATGCAAGAACAAAAATCTAGATAGCCCCCATTAATAAATATTACTTACAGTATGCACGACCCCTTGGATGACAGACGGAGATTAAAGCTGGGGGAAGGTTAACCCTCTGCATTTAGAGAGGAGCGGAGGATTCCATTCCCAGTAGCCTTTTCATTGGTCCTAAGCTTCCCACCGAGCACAGACAGCCCCTCAGTTAGTGGTCACGCAGTAAAGCACAGCCAGTAATAGATAAAAGCAGGAGAATTTTTTATAGAGGAAGCTGTAAAACCATCGCTGTGAAGAATCCTCACTGTCTACAGATGACACAAGATGGGTCTTGGTTACAAGTGGACAGAGATTCTTATTGGCCTCGTCTTTATTAGCTTCTAGAGAAGCCAAGTGACAACTAACATTACCGTCACTACAGCGGCAATCAGGGTAACTGACCCAATCATGCAGAAAGTAAGGAATGTGGCCACAACATCTAATGGCTCTACAGAGTTCTATAAAATCCTCTCCCTATTACAGCAATACCATCATATTATGGAATTACTATTTATGCCAGGGGTGGGGAACCTTATTTCTGCCAAGGGCCATTTAGAGATTTATACCATCCGTCGGGGCCGTACAGTTCACACTAACTCCGCCCACACAGAATGCGATATGTCAGGAAGTAACCTTTCATTGCATGCTCCCCAGCATCAAGTAGTTAACACTGTGTACGCCCACAGAGCAAGAAGAAATTAAAGGGCTGGTGGCCGTCAAAGTACAGCTGCCGGACCGAGCACTGTGGTCCCCGGAATCTGCCAGGGGGGTTGGATAAAAGGTCATCGAGGTCCATAAACGGGCCTGAGGTTCCTCACCCCTGATTTATGCAATTTCCTCAAGTGATTAAAAAGACTTAAGGAGAGGTTAGAATAAGGCCAGGGCTACGCGGCGACGCGTGTCACACAACACAAACCATCTGTGCAACTTGTTGTCGCACAGCTATTTTAGATCACAGACTTTGCTGTGACAGACAATTTGCAGTCGAGCGACACAATGAAGCCTATGGCAAGTGTTTCACCAGCAACAAACAATCCAACACGTGGACACGTATGCCGCTTTCGTCGTAGGAAATCATTACCTCCGATGTCGCAATGTGTTGCTGCAAACTCAGTGTTGCCGTTTAGCCAGAGACTAAAAAGTACAGTCTGTGGTCCAGACGTGTCTATTTTAGCAAATGGTTCTATTCAAAATGAAATACTCGAGCATTTTGTTTGATATCTCTGAATTATGCTGTTCCGGTTATACTTCCTAACAGCTGCAAAATGTGTAATCAGAGCAGACAGTACTACCAGACTAATGGTAATGCCTAAAGTGGTCAATTTACTAAAAAGTGTCCAGGATGAATAACAAGGTAGAGGTACAAGAAAAGATTGTCTAGAATTATATTCAAAGGACTGTCACCAGGTTTTTGCCACCTGAGTCCAGCATGATGTAGAGACAAAATATCCTAATTCCAGTGATGTGTCACTTACTGGGCAGCATGCTGTAGTTTTAATAAAATCACTTACCAAGAGATTATCACTAGAGGACTAGCATGATCAGCAAGATCTGCAGCAGATAAAACTGTGATTTTATCAAAGCTACAGCAAGCTGCCCAGCAAGTGACATCACTGAAAGCAGGGCCTCAATCCCCACATCATGCTGCTCTCAGATGGAGGAGCAAACACCTGGTGATAAATACGGTAATTGTACCCCTTGAAGGGAATCTATTACCAGAGGACATATGCCAGGATGGGGGATGGATATATAATAGTTAATTAAGCATTCATTTTAAAACCATGATTTTATTATCACCAAAAACTAGAATAAGAAAAACAGAGAGGGAATAAACCTCCAAAGGGGAATGTGCAAAAAAAGCAAGGCTGGGTCAAAAGAAGGTCACCAAAGACTGTCATATGAAATATGAAAATTGCCTCTTCAGCGAAAAAGAGGACTTAAACGCTATAGCGCCACCTGTTGGAAGTAGCGATCCTACAAGTCACAATCAACCCTCTAACGAGTCGTGCAATATGACTTAGGATAAAAGCCAAATCAGTATCTCAATTCGCAGACACGGTGTTTCGGGCTGTTGGCCCTCGTCAGTGCGAAGCATGAGAACTGATTTGGCTAATTAGATGAGAGGCTCTGGACTGAGGTCTACAAATTGTATATAGAGGCAAAATGGTTGTATGACCATATGTAGTAATTAACATTGTAGACACTGTCCCAAATGGTATCCGACTAATAAAATTCCAATGAAGAGTGCCAAGTGCTGTAATAGAGCAATCCGTTAAACCAGACACCATTGGCATATAAAGCAGCTATGGGGTGCAGAAAGCAGCATATGGTCGCTCACAGTGCTACCAACCCAGGAATCAGTCCTCCATATAAAGACAGTGCTACACTGCTAGAGTGCCATGGGAGTTATAAAGTCACCGGAACCACAAAGGGTGGACATCACCTGAAGATTATTGATGACAGGACCTTCAGGGAGACCACGGAGGCCGCACATCCCCAGCCTTGCTTTTCGAGCACATCCCCCTTTGGAGGCTTATTCCCACCCGGTTTTTTTTTTGTTGTGTTTAATTATATACTAATAATATCACGGTTTTTACCATTAATGATGAAATCACTTTGTATCCTTTGGAAGCAATTCCCAGTTGTAAGGGATACTGTTTTTGCTGTATTTATCGCGTCTATAGCACTTTATTTCCTCTTTGGACATATGTGATTTATTTACAGACAGATAGATAGATAGATAGATAGATAGATAGATAGATAGATAGATAGATAGATAATACAAAATTCCCAAAAGAAAATAAAAATGTACAATACT
Source organism: Ranitomeya variabilis (assembly GCF_051348905.1). NCBI lineage: Eukaryota > Metazoa > Chordata > Amphibia > Anura > Dendrobatidae > Ranitomeya > Ranitomeya variabilis. The sequence continues at coordinate 674,464,999 of NC_135232.1, read as the reverse complement.
TTATTATAACAAACAATTAAAAGTGGTATAACCACGAAATCTATCAGTATACAGGATAAATCTCAATTAAAAACAAAAACAGCTACAGGGCAGTTGGAATATAATAGACATGAATATAAAGTTGATATGGCCTTATATTCCCACAATTAACAAATATGGATGTATACAATTGTACCAAAAAATAAAGTGCAAAGAGTGCCAAAAGGCCGCAATTATACGAAAAATGCAAAAAATATCAAAAGGTCACAATCATCTACAAAAATATATATAGAGAGTTTACAATAAAATGCAAAAAGTGCTGAAGACATACGGCCATATGAAGACCTGATAGTCACCATAAGTAAACCTATATATAAATACTATTGGGATCCAGCCCTAATATATCATGCTATGTCTATATCATTGTCATGCAGGCACATGTATACCACCTTTAGTAAGGTAATGTATACAACAAGTAAGTATAGAAAAGAACAAATGAAACGTACATTAGTGCCAAAAAGCTGTGTACCACGCCCGTGCCGC